>NC_143399.1:63690433-63705458 GCF_052110815.1 Crocodylus siamensis
CCTTCTTATTTTATAATATAGATTGTTGCTATATTATCCACATAAATGGCATGAAATAAACTAAGGAAAGCTCTGTTCCATGGTTGCATGTTGTTTTCTACTGGGGGTTTTGCCAGGATAGTTGTATTGATTGGGAAGTATGATCTTTTCGCACTGCTGGTCAACATATCTGTGTTATTTGTATCTTGATAAACAAGCCAGAGAAGCAGAATCCAGAAGTCTGTAATATAGGTTCTTGAAAATAAGAGTAAGAGCCAGCTTTCTACTAGGCAGAGCTGCTGTGACTGTCCCAGCCACATTACACACTGTGCCTGTCTCCACACGAGCATGGATGTTTGTTTGCCTGTGGACAACTGGCAGCAGGACACCTTGTGCCACTGATGGTTGTCTCGGGGGTGCCTATGCCACGTGCCCTCTGGTACACAGCAGATTACCCTTTGTGGGGTAGGGGAGGCTGGGGCTAGCAGCCTTAACTGGGGGCCTCCTGGGACTGCAGCAGTGGCAAACCTGCCGCTCAGAGCCTGGCCGCCAGCTGGACGATGGCTCTGGCCAGCCGGGCTTCCATTGTGAGTGGTACCCAGTACCCCTGTGTGTGCCACTCCGCTTCTTCTTGCATGGGATTTTTTGACCCCTGGATATCCTCGGGTGAAAAAACCACTGTGCTGTTACCGTGCAGCATGGACAACAGCTGAATATGCCTTATGTAGCACCACAGATGTGCCTGCGGCACCACATACTGCACAGCTGCGCTTGTCCGGACACAGCCTGTGAGGGCTCCACCCATCCCACCTTTTAGAGCGGGTAGATATTACAATTTGCAGATTTCTATCAGGTATCTGCACAATATCCACGGGGGTAAAATGTTGGAGTTTTGCCACAAGACTAAATCTAGTGGATTACAGCCCAGCCACAGAACACAGAATATAATTTTGATTATATTCCCTCCCATTGTCCATCAATAGCCAGGGGAATAACTTTGTCAGAGTCCATTATAAATGACATTTTTCCAGATCCTTTCTCTAGTGCCTTGACTCAACCTGAAGGAATAGTTATCCATATGTACAGAATATTTTGAATGAATCTCGGGACAGTCTCAGGAGAGACCCCATGAAGAATACATACTCAGCCAGTGGCATTCCAGAGGTGGGGATGAGGATGGGCCATGGTCCCCGAGCTCAGGGCTGTGGGGAGGTGCCGACAGGCTGCAAAACTAGAAGCAGTAGCAGCGGCACTTCCAGTTTCCAGTTTCACCCTCCCACCTCTGATCAGTCACTGTAGGGGGTGCACGCAGGTGCAGGTACCCCCCTGAGATTGGCCGCTGCCAACGCTGCTGGCAGCATCTGCGGGCGGTCACCAATCAGAGCTTGCCACTCCCATCCCCCCACCACTAAAGCCGCTGCTGGCATCTGTGGGTGGTGTGACGGGGTGGGGGAAAAATGTAAGCTTTGGTCACCTGGTGCCCGAGACCCTCAGTACACTACTGTACTCAGTGAATCCAGTCTTTGGACGGGGTCTCCACTCCTTGGTTAAATTACCTTTCAGGTCTGAGAACTTTCTGATCTGATTACAGCTTGGGAGATACAACCATATTCTTAGTTAACAAGACAAAGTTTGCTCTAACTTTATTGGGGTCCGATGGCACGTCTCTAGGTTATGCTGTTCCTTCACCAACTCCAGGGAAGCTAGTTTTTCAAGGAAAAGAAAAAAGAGGAAGAGGGTGCAAAAGGACCAAAAGCTGGCTGATCAATAGATCCAGAGATCCCAGGAATATAGCGTAAAATCTGTAGTGGCTTTTACTCCTCAGTGTTAAAACATTACAAATCAATTTAGTTTTGAGATGGGGTATGTACATCTGCTAGGGTTCATTTCTAGGCTCTGCTTTATTACAGGGTATGTGCTTTATTATAAGGCTATTTCTTCTACCAGTAATTTACCCCCTTACAGCTTGATCCTATTCACATGCAAAGTTTAATTTTTATGTATAGTCATATAGAAGTAAGCATAAGCACTATACACAACACCTACACTCTGGAAAATTTGTATTCGCAATAGGGTGATCAATAACACAGTTTATCTGCATTGAGTTATTTCATTCAATTAGCCTTTATATATGTAATGATTATGCAAATGATTTAACCACTTTTGACTTGTATTTTTTCCCACAGCATTGTATGCATTGTTGCTGAGTAAAAGGTATTCAATCATATTTGAGTGACAAGCGATCAGTACTACATATCAATAATATATATCAAATATGCCTATTAGTTTCTAATATCTATCCACAATATGATGTCCTGTAGAATCTTAAACTTTCAGTACGACCTCATGACCCGTGTCATTTAGTGACACACAAGAATAAGCTTGAGACCAGAGTATGTCTATGGGTATGTATTTTCCTCATGGTTCCTGTTCCACTTTGTCAACTGATATGAAGAATGGGAGGGAATCTTCAATCTGCCTTTCCTGTGCCCGCTCCAGTTTTGGGGGTTGAATCCAATAGTGCATGTTCCACATGTAAAATATACAAAATAAATATCCTTAACCTGCTCTCATGCCTCAATAAAACATCTGGTTTTACTTGTTTTGACTAAAAACACAAACTCTTACCTTGGCATATTGGTGCTTGTGACCATCGTTTGTTCTCGCAAGTGACCTCATTTGATCCTACAATCTGAAAATTTGGGCGACATCTATACTGCACTTTGGTTCCTGGTGCAGACTTCTGTTCCTGTTGCAGTCTACTACTTACAACATCAGCATTGGCAACTTTAGGTGGGGGTCCACATGTTACATCTGGAAGGCGAGACATACATGAATGTGTCAAGAGTGAAAAACAACCAAACAACACCTTAGTTTCAGGAAATATATTATGACCCACAATACACTTGCGAAAGAAAAGTTAGGAGACAAACTTTCAACAGGAAGAAAAAGGAAACATACCCCATACCCCTCCCCACATAAAACACATTTTTAGTAAAAGGACTGCAGAACCAGGCCTCTAGAATGACTTGCAAAGTGGCGCATAGAGTGGGCCTAAGTCACAGACACCGGACAGAACATCTCTCTCACTGCATCATTCCTCCTCAGCAAAAGGATTAACACTTAGGGAGGGGCTATTTTTAGTAAGTGTCGATCACTCATTGGTCCTCCCCATCTGGCACCTCATTATAATATTTTAGTGTCTAGAATAACAAAAGATTAGGTTATTGAAATAAATTGCATGCCATACCTTCACATGTAGGTGGCTTAGTCCAGTTTCCTGCCTGACATATGATGTTCTGTTCTCCGTGAATACTAAAACCTGGTTGGCATTCATAACGTACTGTTTCACCAGGCACATAATGACTCTTTGCTGCATGTCTTGGGACACTATGGCGAACACTTGGAACTTTTCCACATGGCATTTCTAAAAAGGTACATATAACAGGTTAATATGAATTAAAAATGTCCAGTAAAAAATCCACCATAACATGTAAAAATAACCCTGTCACAGTTAAAAGTTCAAAGTTTATTTAATTAAACATTTTGTAGCATGGTGTATGGATAGCCATGACAGCTAATCTAAATAAAGTCCAACCTATGGATAACTAAATTAACCAGGGCCCTAAGTCTTGAACCAAAGGGATGGTTGTTGAAGCAATTTAGTTTCTATGTCTCCCCCAACCCCCAGCAAGGCTTGTATTTGCAATCACTTCTCTGCCTCTGACCTCTCATGCGAGAGCATGTCTGTTTGATCAGCATAACAATTCCTCAGTGTTCAGGCATTATCACAGGTGTCTTCATCATAAGAGCAAAGAAGCCTACCAGCAGTGACTGATTTATATTCATGCAACCTTGTAGAGGCAAGAAATTACTCTTATCCCCATTTAAGGATAAGCACAGATTTAAGGATCTTGCCCAAGGTCACACACAAATTTCATGGCAAAGTGAGGTTATAAAATCCATATCCCTGGATTCCTCTTTAAAAAATGTAAGGACTTCACTCAATCAGTATTTTCCTAAAGCATCTCCCTCAGATAACCCAGATGTGATATAAGTCTACACAAATCTATGGTATTTAAAAAATTAAGTCTTCAGCAAGTATTTTTCTAAAGACCATCAGTAAGTGAGGAGTTACCATTTTAAAATTTAGCTCTAGTTTAAAATAGTTGACTTCTCTACTAAGTGGTGTACCACTGGAAACATTACATTGTCAAATTACCATCACAAGCTGGGCCTTCAGTCCATGTTCCCATACTACAAGTAATCTTTGATTGTCCTTTTAACACAAAGCCAGTGTGACAAGCATACTCTAATACAGTGCCATTTGGATAAGTTACTGGTCCTGATTGCTCCGTTCCTGGATTCTGATGCTCTTGTCTGAGCTTGCCGTTTTCCAGGGGGCGTGGTAGCCCACATGCATTTTTTTCTATATACAAAAGAGAAATGAACAATGTTACCATTAGTACATCACATCCACATCAAGGCTAACATTGTGGAATACATAAAAGCAAAGTCAAATGTAAACAAATTGCCGTAATTTTTAAGACTATGAAAGAATAAGGAGACTTATTCTAAACTTGTGATATGACTTGCTTCAAATGACAGTGAAAAGGTAAATCCCATTATTCTAATGTAATGCATCAAATGCTAATGACTGAGTCAATCACTCATTATAAGAAGACAATTACAATTGTTCTGTTAACGGTCATCAAATGGAGTGGAATAATACAGCAAAAGAGGAGTTAACTGGCATTTTAGTAACCAGCACACTCTACTAACTAGAATTTCCGGCCAGCCAGATTCTGCGGGGAGGAGGAGGAGAGGGGAAAGGAGGACCCCTCACGCGTGGTCATCACCATCCACCACCCTGCACTGCTGCCGTTCCATATGTAGTCACTGCCCCCCCCCCCGTCAGGCCAAAAACCCCAGCCTTAGGTAACTTTTACTGTACTAACATTTTCACACATTGGTTAAGTTGAACCGGCATCCTGAAGGATTTTGTGAACTGGTGCTCAAGGGTCATCTTCATATAGATACTTTTACTGTTTTTCAGAAAGAGTTAGAAATATTATGGTGTAGATGTACCCCAGATATACAAAGGATTTAAAATTTACTTATTGCCAAGTCCTCCTGTGTCGTGTCAGTATGCTCCCATGCAGGCCTAAAGAACTTTGCATTTCTAATGGTACTCCGAACTACAGATTTCACTGAAGGCATTTTCTGTATTCTTTTTTAGGTAGCAATTAATTACCAACTAAAATGAGTTGACACACTACACTACGTTTATCTAGTTGTACTAGGTTTAACAATTGAAAGAGAAAGAGGGAGAGAGAAATTTAAAACCATTTACAGATCTGTACAGAATCAGGATAATAAAGGAAGAAATCTCACATAATGTTGTGCTAGGATCGTGTGACCTAGTAGTATATATATGACTATGTTAACAGAAATGGAAAATATAACCAGTAGAATTTTATGTAGAAGCTGGAGGTATCCATGTTTTATTCTCACCTTTAAATGTTGTAAAGAAACTAGAGGGGGACCTTTAAATGTTGTAAAGGCTGAGGGGGGACCTGGTGACTGTCTATAAACTCACTAGGGGGGACCAGAAGGGTTTGGGGGAGACTCTGTTTCCCCTAGCGCCCCCTGGCATGACAAGGAACAATGGACACAAAGTATTGGAGAGTCGGTTTAGATTAGACACCTGCAAGAACTACTTCCAGTTAGGGCAGCTAGGAGCCGGAACCAACTTCCAAGGGAAGTGGTGCTGGCTCCTACCCTGGGGGTCTTTAAGAAGAGGCTTGATGCCTACCTGGCTGGACTCATTTGAGTACAGTTTTTCTCCCACCCAGGCGGGGGGTCGGACTTGAAGATCTACAAGGTCCCTTCTGACCCTACTTTTATGATTCTATGATTCTAGAGAATGATAATTACTCCAAAACTGAACTATATGGTAAGAATAATGAGTCTGGGGTTAGACTTTGAGTTGGATTCACTAGCAGAGAATAGAAGTTCCACAGAAACAGGGAATAATGAACTAAGAATGAATACACCAGCACAAACTCCATCACTATAAGTATCTAATTTTTTCCTAATACAAATCTCCTGAAACCTACAACCTCCATCATTTTTTATGTTTATCTTTTGAAGAGTCAAGTAACCTGCTCAGAATTAATTTTCTTGTCCACTTCTTGCTAGCAGAAACTTTAAATTTTTTTCTAGCTGAGCAGCATTTATAGAAGTTTTTAAAAAACTCTACAGAAAAGGCTAAAGTGGTTAAATGGTTTTGGCTAACTTCAGATTCAGCCATTTTTCACTTCCCAATTTGAATGATACTCATTAATATCTGGGCCAATGCAGGGGATAGCACTGGCAGATTTCTAGAGAAATTCGCAGTCGTGCAACTGTACAAGGCATTTGCCACTCTACAAAAACAAGATCCTGAAAAGGTGGGAAATGACCAGAGAAAGAAGGAAAAAGGAGGGGGGGGGGGGAAGTAGTCAAAGAAATTGCTCAGAGAGAAGAAATATTATATTAGAAAAAAATCAACAAAAATAATCTAGCCATAATTATTATAAAGCCTATTAAGCTGAACTCCAGTATCTCCAAATATTGAGACATGTTATGCTAGATACTATACCAATACATGAAGACTAATCCTGTCAGAGTGCACTTGTGACTGGCATTAGGACTAAATACGTCCAAGTATTAAATACTCACTGCCTAACACCTCTTTAAGGTGCTTATCTCACTCAGTGGGAGAAGTAATTATTATACACTTTTATCAGATTAGATGTTTTGCCTTCCACATCTAATCCCACTTTTCAGGCTCTAGCCCCTTATAACCCATTATTAACAAACTCTACAGAAGTGGGTTCACACATAAGTATCAAGGTTTCATTACTTCATTTTTTATTACTTTGCTGCAGAGGGATTTGTTGTGTCCAATATTAATACAAACTGCTAAGTTCTGCAGGCACGGGCATAACAATGATTTAACAATTGTCCTGTTACTGGCACTGTTTGCACACTTCTTCTGATTGAGTGCAGTTAAAAAATAAAACAATAAAAACCTTTAAAGAAGTACAGATAAGCTGTCATACTAACCAACACAGCGTGGTGGTGATTGCCATTTCCCATCTTGACATAAGATTTTGTCCATGCCAGGAGAAGCTTCAAAATTTTCCAAACACTGGAAAGTTATTTCTTCACCACTCTCATAGTTTCTCACCTCTGTTACGTTCAATGCACCAGGGACCTGAGGTGGAGGTGGGCATTGTTTTTTAATCTCTTCAGAAAAGATAAAATGGGTTAGATGTCTTATAAAATATGATACATGTGAAAGATCATCACAAACCAGGATAGTTAATATTAGATAAATCATAATGCACATAAGAAGAGAACTGTTAAAAAAATATCATGGATTAGGAACCAGGTCACAACTGTGCAAAGTCCACTGGCTCCTATATTAGGGCGTGGGAGTGAGCTAAGGGGACACACACATGCCGTGCCGTGGACAAGGTTGGTGGGCAATGCACTGATGCTTTAGGGATAGCAGGGGTTGGGTGGTTTATGACTGAGGGGCTATAATCAAGTAGGGAGTGAGGCCACGACTGGTTGTTAGAAAGATATTTTTACTGAGCAAGCAGTGCAAGGGGTTTCACTGATAAAGTGTCAAGAAAAGGTAAGGATAAAAGAGGTCAGTAAAGCTCTGGCTAGGTACTAAAGCAGCCAGTTGCAGCGATGAGGGTGGGAGGGGGTGGAGAGAGGAGCAGTGCAGTGCGCGATGCCTAGATGACCTATTCAGCCCGTATCAAGGAACACCCAGCATCCATATAAAACACTGCACCAGCTCAGTGAACCAGTTCAAATAGTACTTGACTATCCATGTGCATTTCTGAGCCATTTAAGGCAGCTTTAAACCTATTTAACAGGCTCGTATGTCTGTCTGCTTTTAGGTATAAGCTTCATTGAAATCATTTTAAATGGCATGTGTGTTTATGCCCTTACTTTTGTAGCCATTGCCAATTTTTCATTTCATCATGACCACACAGTATTGCCCCAAACAATTCAATTGAATTTCAGTCAAAGTGAATTCCAATCGTATGAAATACAAATAAAGAATTTCATAACAGCATCCCTTGATGAATAGTTCTTCTTTCAACCCAATGGTAAAAGCATAATAAAGACTAAACAGTAGTAAAATCTCAACTGCAACTGAGACTATAAATCCAGATGCCTTAAGGGGCATATCCAACCCCTTCCTTGGTGAACTGCATGGGTAAGAGATAGATGTTATGGCATCCATTCCCTTTGCCTAGCATAGAGTTAGGTATGCAAAGACCTCATTGCACAACAATTCAGAAAGAAAACAGGAAATGCAGCATGGGCGGGATGGGGTGAAAAAAAGATTTTCTCTTCTTTCTAAAGGAATGAGGTATGTTCATTGGCCCATGCGATTTTCTCTATCATGACAGCTGAAGAAAGTTCTTATTCTTCAGTGGTCGTTATCGAAACTTATACGTATTAAATATATGTTTAACAATGAAATGAAAGCAAGGTCAAAGGACGCTGAGGACCCAGAGGGGAAGGGAATAAGATGTCGAAGGGGAGTGGTTGCTCCTTAAGGAGACGATCCTCCATGCCCAAAGGGAGGTAATCCCAACAAGGGTCAAAGGGAGCAGGAGGGCACATAAACCCCCATGGCTCACTAAGAGCATCCGGGAATGTCTCCTTGCTAAAAGGGAGGCATACACCCAATGGAGAGATGGGGTCATCACCAAGAAGGACTATGTTACAGTCGCCCAAGGATGTAGGGGGGCAGTCAGGAGGGCCAAGGCAGAGATGGAGATAGGACTAGCTTCCCGGATTGGGGACAATAAGAAGTCCTTCTTCAAATACATAGGGGGTAAAAAGAGGGTCCCGGGTAATGTGGGGCCCCTGCAGGACACGATGGGCAACTTAGTCATCACGCCAGATGACAAAGCTAACATATTTAACGATTTCTTTGCCTCTGTCTTCCTAAGTAGGGACCAGTTCAGCCACCTCCCTGCTGGGCCCCCCTCGGGCCCCGGGAGAGACACGCCTGGGCCAGGGGTTAGCGAGGAGTTAGTTAGGGTACTTCTGGAGAGGCTGGACGTGTTCAAGTCTGCTGGTCCGGACGATCTTTACCCTAGGGTTCTACAGGAACTGGCCGGGGTCATTGCGGGACCCCTGGCGCGGCTCTATGAGCACTCGTGGTGCTCTGGTGAGGTGCCGGAGGACTGGAAGAGGGCCAATGTGGTCCCTATCTTCAAAAAGGGAAAAAAAGAGGAGCCGGGAAATTACAGGCCAGTTAGTCTTACCTCAATCCCTTGAAAAAATTATCCTGGCACACATCCAGGAGGGCCTTGTGGGGGAATGCATGCTCAGGGGCAACCAACATGGGTTCATCAGTGGCAGGTCTTGTCAGACCAACCTGGTGGCCTTTTACGATCAGGTCACCAAATCATTAGACGCAGGGGTTGCTGTGGATGTAGTCTTTCTGGACTTCCGGAAGGCTTTCGACACTGTCTCTCACCCTGTCCTCATCAAAAAGCTGGGAGACTGTGGTGTCGATGCCCACACGGTCAAATGGGTCGCCAACTGGTTAGAGGGCCGCACCCAGAGGGTGGTAGTGGATGGGTTCTTCTCGACCTGGAAGGACGTGGGCAGTGGGGTTCCGCAGGGCTCGGTCCTCGGGCCCGCACTGTTCAACATCTTCATCAGTGACTTGGATGAGGGGGTAGAAAGCACCCTGTTCAAGTTTGCTGATGACACTAAGATGTGGGGGGATGTGGGTGCACTAGAAGGGTGCAATAGGCTACAAGCTGACCTTGACAGGTTGCAACGGTGGGCGGATGAGAATAGGATGGGGTTTAACACTGATAAGTGCAAGGTGTTGCACATGGGGAGGAAGAACCGGCACCACACTTACAGGTTAGGGAACTCCCCTCTTGCCAGCACGGAGACGGAAAAGGATCTTGGAGTCGTCATTGACTCCACGATGAACATGGGCCGGCAGTGTGGGGAGGCAGTCAAGAAGGCCAACCGTACCCTGTCATGCATCCACAGATGCATCTCGAGCAGGTCCAGAGAGGTGATCCTCCCCCTCTATGCGGCACTGGTCAGGCCGCAGCTGGAGTACTGCGTCCAGTTCTGGGCGCCACACTTCAAGAGGGATGTGGACGATATGGAAAGAGTCCAGAGGAGGGCCACTCGTATGATCGGGGTCAGCAGGGCAGGCCTTATAAGGAGAGGCTACGGGACCTGAACCTGTTTAGCCTCCACAAGAGAAGGTTAAGGGGGGACCTTGTGGCCTGCTACAAACTAGTCAGGGGGGATCAGCGGGTATTGGGGGAGTCCCTGTTCCCCCATGCACTGCCAGGAGTGACCAGGAATAACGGTCACAAGCTGGCGGAGGGTAAGTTTAGATTAGATATTAGGAGGTGCTACTTCACAGTCAGGGCGGCTAGGGCCTGGAACCGGCTTCCAGGGGAAGTGGTGCAGGCTCCTAGCCTGGGGATTTTTAAAAGGAAGTTAGATGAGCACCTTGCCGGGGTCATCTGACCCCGGTGCTCTTTCCTGCCAAGGCAGGGGGTCGGACTAGATGATCTACCTAGGTCCCTTCCGACTCTAGCTACTATGATACTATGATACTATGACTATTGAGGTGGCAAGTGAAACCTTCTAGAGACAGGACCTTTCTTTCCACTCCTCAATGGCTTGTCCCTCCATTCTGTCTCTATCCCAGTCCTGTCTTTCTGTAGTGCTACACATTTCCACTCCTCCATCTTCTCATCTCTTTTCCCATTATCTCCCTTGCCTTACTCTCAGGCTGATTCTTTCCTTCATTACTAGGCACTAAGTCTCCTTCCCCAGCCAGTTTCAGTTTCCCATTCTCATCTACTTATGCCATCAACCTCCTCAACCTCCATTCATCTCTCCTATTTCCATTCCCCTTATCTCCAATTTCTTTGTTCAACCAGCCCATTTTCTGTCCCTATTTCTTTCCTTTCCACAGCTCTTGCTCATGTCCTATATATAGTTAGAATCAGATAGCTTCTGTCCTGCTTTCTGGGAAGAAGGAAGGAGCAGCATCGGAGAGCCAGTCACCCTTCTCTAAATTCTGGAGAAACAAAAACTACCTGAAAACAGAACATCAATTCATTAATTCTAATCTTGTCTACAATGAAATCACAGGTTTCATTTTAATCTATTGCTTGCGATGTAGGGAGAAGAGATTGTTACCGTCCCCAGGAAAACAAAGGCATTCACATTTTAGAAGAATTAAGAGAAATATGGTGTTTTTTTCTCCATGTGTTGTCCCAGATGGACAGAATTGCTGTTTTTGAGTACCTGGATTATTTCTCCGAATATTGTACTAGTATAAGCAGAGAAAGTTCTTTTCCGTAAGCAATGGTGGTTTTTAGAGGATGTGCTGGGTTAAGCCTGATTTTCACATTAGACAGTTGTCCGAACATCAAATGATTTGTGCAGTCAAGTTTGTTTGGTATTATATTTTACTGGATAAACTAAGTCTAGTAAGTGCTTGGTCCAATAAAAAATTACCAACTAAACCTTGTTTTTCCCTCTGCCCTGGACCATACAAGAACACCATGACCCTAATATAAATTATCTCTGTAATTTTAAAGGAACAGACTATACATTCTACTCTTCAGCATATACACAGTTTAGTTTTTGATGATTAAATTAGTAGCATTTAAAACCAATAACCTTCATTAACTCTAACACTTTAACCATTTGCATTACACATTTGCATAGAAATTCAAAAGCTTACCTTTAGGTTTGCATTCAATTTCGGGTAACCATTTGCCAGACACACAAGTGGATTCCTTAGAGTTTTTGACCTCTGTTTTGCACTTGTACTTTACAACTGTGCCAAAGTTAGCCTTTTCTGCTGAGATGGGTCTATATTGTATAATGCTGATTTCTGCAGAACTCCTTGTAACTGCACATTGAGCAGATTTATCTGAATGAAAGCCAAACACAAGATTTAAAATATGCTAGACATCATATAATTTATTAACTACAAATCTCTTCATGAAATTCTGCCAACTTTGGAATACACACCCCTGTGAAAATGTTGTATCTACTGTTGCAACAAGCATTTCCAAGGAGTCCACAAAAGAGATGAGAGAACTTTTTTTTAATATTCTTATCTGAATACTTGTAGCAATAAACTTTTTGTAGATAGGATAACGTTACTTTGTTGTAAGTTAACAATGCGATGCTGCGGCTAATAAAGCGACCAAAACGCTGGCTTGCATCCATAGATGCTTCTCGAGCAAATCCCGGGATGTCATTCTCCCCTTGTACTCGGCCTTGGTGAGGCCGCAGCTGGAGTACTGCGTCCAGTTTTGGGCTCCACAATTCAAAAAGGATGTGGAGAAGCTTGAGAGAGTCCAGAGGAGAGCCACGCACATGATCAGAGGTCAGGAAAACAGATCTTATGATGACAGGCTGAGAGCCATGGGACTCTTTAGCCTGGAAAAGCGCAGGCTCAGGGGTGATCTGATGGCCACCTATAAGTTTATCAACGGTGACTACCAGGATCTGGGGGAACGTTTGTTCACCAGAGCGCCCCAAGGGATGACGAGGTCGAACGGTCACAAACTCCTGCAAGACCGTTTCAGGCTGGACATAAGGAAGAATTTCTTTACTGTCCGAGCCCCCAAGGTCTGGAACAGTCTGCCAGCGGAGGTGGTTCAAGCACCTACATTGAACACCTTCAAGAGTAAATTGGATGCTTATCTTGCTGAGATCCTATAACCCCAGCTGACTTCCTGCCCTTTGGGCAGGGGGCTGGACTCGATGATCTCCCGAGGTCCCTTCCAGCCCTGATGTCTATGAAATCTATGAAATCTATGAAACAGTGTCCCATTTACTATATGAAATAACAGCATTTTTTTTCTTATCACACCAACTGTAAAGTAAGAAGTACAAAAGCAGGCATCCTCATCAAGCTTTCACAACCATGAGTGCTGCATGTTTCCCCCAGCAAGACGATTTTTTTAATCAGTCTCCCAGAGAAGTATACGTGATTTAAAGCTGATTTATTCATAGATTTCATAGATGTTTAGCACTGGAAGGGACCTCACAAGATCATCAAGTCCGAACACCTGCCCTGGGCAAGAAAGAATGGGCTCAGATGACCCCAGCCAGGTCTTAAAGACCTCCAAAGTCTAAGTTTATCTACCCCGATCAGTATTTGCAGAGATTTCTAATAAAAGAATCTGTAATACCTGTAAATTCATCTAACTATGCTTATGTGGCATATGCAGTGTTCAAAGTAGTAGAAGATAAATTTTAAAAAATCTTGCAAACTATGGATAAATAGAAAGGGTTTTTTTCTGATGAAAGGGGGACAACAGTAGGAAAGCATATGAAACTCTTGTTCAGCAACATAAGTCTTCAGGGTAACAAATTGGGTTAATCTACATGAGACGTTTAGGGAGCAGTTGACTAAATAGCTGCACAGTAAACATGGGTGAGTGGTGCTTCCCGAGTCTGGCAGGGCACCAGCAGGGCACGACTGGGGGCAGGGTTCCCCAGCAGTCAGCTGGCAGCTGGAGGTGGGGAAATCCCCCAGCCGCTAGCCGGCAATCAGGCAAGAGGTCCCCCAGTGGCCAGTCGCCAAGCATGCCAGCGGCATGGTGACAGAGCAAGTGCTAGCACTTTCACATGCAGCATGGTGTTGTGGAGCCAATTTCGGGGGCGGCATTAGTGCTCTCTGTGACCCCCTACCAGCTGAAGCACTTGCTGTCAGCGGGGGGTGCATTACCTATGGCAATAAACATCTCGCATCTACCCATGCACAGCTATTGTAAATACAAATACTATCTTTCTGTGAAGTAAAAATACTCCTCAGCAGCACACGTGTAGTTGCTGCCCAGCTGACTAGGACATGGGGAGGCTTCAATGCAGTGGCTGCCTGCCAGTGAGCCCCACACTAAAGCACCCTTGTGTCCCAACCAGTCCCTCTGTGACTCGTAGAGCCAGGTGGAACAGCCCTGGGAAGGTAGGCCATCCCTGGGACCCTACCAGCTAGGATTGCACAAATCTAGCTCCACATGCTGCATTCCTGGGGTCACACGCAGATGCATACCTAGCTTGAATAAACTCTGCAGTGATAAGCTCAAGAGTTTATTCAAGTTCATTAATATGCACGTGTACATGCACCCATTGCGTATGTATGGCGGGAGAGTCTCAGCTATGAGATAACTTACATCAGCTGAGAATCTTCCTCTGGCATCCATCTTGAATGCAACTGATTTTAATCCCCACGTGCCCTTTTTATGTTTGTCTTTTTTTGCAAAAACAGCAGCTTATTTTAGGGTGAAAAAAAATAAAACACAACATTTTCAGTTATTTTCTGTCTAAACAGAAGAAGTAAGGGAAGACGCCAAAAACCATGGTCCAAAAATGAGATGATGGTGGGATTACTCCTTATATCCTGGCTTCAAAAATGGATGGAAAAATCCTATAAAGGTTTTGAAAAGTCAACTGTTATCTAAGCAAGTTAATGCAAGTAATTAGTACAGTGTACAATAAACTTTATTACATTCCAAGCCTTCCTAATCTGCTTGTTTTGGAAACACATCCTGAAATATGAAGTCAAACAAATCCTGCTGAAGGCCGCAATGCTGCAAAGATTTATCCCTATGCCCTGGCTTTGCACACAATGCCACTGCCCCATCAATTTCAGGGGGACTTTTTGAAAGTTCATGAAGTTTCTGGGCACTCATACAGGTGACATTTTGTCACATGATTGATCCTCTGAAGCACTCTACAGCCATGCCCTTACAGAAACACATGGCAGCAGACTGTTTTAAACGGGCCCAAATCCACAACAATCTGAACCCCATTACGTGTGTGTTCAGATGAAAGTGTTCCAATGCAGAGCACCTTCATTAACTCATGTCAGCTTGCACCACGAGCACGGCTGGGCACACATAGCCCAGCTCTGCTCCCAGTGCTGTCTCCAAAATGGGAGAAAGGAAGG